>NC_047667.1:36817511-36825011 GCF_011762505.2 Arvicanthis niloticus
ACTCGTTTCCGCATGTGACCCTGCCATTCCCACTGCACTAACAGAGACTCGTCCGCTGCTTCCTCATCAAACACGTCCTGGTCTCCGGGGATCGGGATCTCAGAAGCGGCTCGAAACCAAGACATCGCCGGGAACCGTATCAAATATTTTTAACTAAGATACTGAACTGTTGTCTGTTGTGTCACTTTGGGGGGTGGAGTGGGGAGGATAGCATTTCAGAAAGGGTCTCATTATGTAGCTGGGCTACCTTGGAACTTACTATGAAGATGAGAATAACCTTGAATACACAGATTATCTGCCTGCCTCTGCTTCTAGTGCTGGCATTAAAGACAAATACTACCACTACTAGCTCTGCCTGTTGTTCCTAAATTCTTATCTCAAGAATAAGAATTTATTTTTTTTCCTTTGGGAGACAGAATAATAACTGTAGTACTAAGTTTTACCAAACCATATCTGCTTTTTTAAATAAATAAATAAATAGATAAATAGATAAATAAATAAATAAGGATGTTGCTGACTCTAGAAGCACACCACACAAATGCTTCTGAAAGGTGGATTAATCACAATACTCTGCTAAGCCATCAAAGCCGGAATTGTCTTTTACTAACATTCAGTAGAACACATTGTTACATACTAAGAATTGATAGCTCAAAAGCCAATTGACGTCGCCGACAGTGCTAAAGTGGTTCATGAATTTGAAATGACAACAGATGCTTTGAAAAGGAGAGCTGGTCGGATTTTGATTGAACATGCTAATTTTCAAAAAGAATCATTCCTGGCTCGATTTTATACAGTGCAACCTGTTAAGGCTATTTGGAAATCACAGGGGCTGGTGATAAAATAATATTGAGCTCAATTATCCATTATCAGAGGAAGAGAAGCCAGCATCCCTTTACAGAGTTATTTAAATTTACAATGCAGAAGGGAAGTCACCCAGTGACTCAGAGGACAAGTGCTTTCATGCTCAGGGAGTTGGGGTGAATAAGTGACAGAAGTTGAGTCTATATTCCTGCTAATTTGGTTTTGCTTCAAGATTGAAGTCTTACTTTCTACCACTTGAGAAAAGAGAGTTAAACAAACATCCTCTGTCCTTAAGGCAAGATAAAATTGAATCCTTTATCATGGGGATCCATAATGGATAAGATTAAAAATTCTCAACAGTCAGATAACTTCAGAAAATATTTAAGTGGAGTGTTGTATGAGCAATGTGTAACTTTAGGTCCGTATGCTCTTGGCTGCAAAAAACTAAGTTCAAATATCCCCCAATTACAAGATTTATTTATAAATTGAGGGTAGTCCTCAGCTAACCCCTCTTTAGGCCTTTACAATTTCTTCAGCAAAACACACTATGATGGGGGTGGAACTGTGTACCCAGAACTGTGATACAAGGTCTGGTTTCTAGATATTTGCTAGTTGCCTGATATCTGTCCTCCTTAATATAATCCTTTAAGGTTCCTCTAAAGGTACAGACTTTACATAAGTATAAGCATTAGTCACGGCTTGGATCAACATGATATCAATGAATTAATTTACTATACAACAAAGTAAGAGAGTTTCATAGAACACAAAATTAATAATACATGATACTTAACAAAATATTTCAAAAAAAAGAGATTATTGAAAAAAGCTTTATGAGGAAGCAAATACCAATTTAAATGAGCTAAGATGTCTTTTTTTTTTTTCTTACCTTACATTGTTGTGCAGTGGAAAGAGACTTTAACTCCATAGTTTGGGGACCCATAGCCGCTACACTCTCCTCATAGCTTCTCATAGTCTCTCACTGAGTTTTGAAACAGGATAGTTGCTTGCAAAGACATAAGAAAACCATACATTTATAACTTGTTCATTGTAAGATTTGTGTTATTTTTTACTACTTACTTTAGCATATGAGAAAATATTCACAGTATCAGAATAAAGATGTTAAAGAGTTGTTGCCTTCCGGTCTAGGCCAGAACACTGAGCAGACCTTGGGTGGCAGCTCTGCCCCCAACATCCAAGAACCCAGAGGAAGAAGGGATCCCAGGTGCTCGAACTCAGGCAGTATCTTAGGTAAGCAGACAGCAGGGCCCGCCCTCAACAGGGAGTAACTGGGAACCAAAAGGACCCAGGAAGTCACTCCCGGCCTGGAACACTGGTTTCTTCCGGTCTGGCCCAGAGCACTGAGCAGATCTTGGGTGGCAGCTCTGTCCCCAACCTCCAAGAACCCAGAGGAAGCAGGGATCCCAGGCGTTCTAACTTGGACAGTGTCTTAGGAACTAGTTCTCAGATTTGAGGTCTAGATCAGACCTCTGCCAGGTCTGCTGTTGTGTGGACCCTGAATTCCACCTGAGACATACTGGAAGGTCCACTCAATCCAGAGCCACAGAGGAACAAATGAACTCAGAGCTTCAGACAACATATCCTGAGATATTCTAGAGGAGACACTGCACCCAGAACAGCAGACACCTAGCTGGACTACTACCTTGGAGGCACCATATCCTGAGGCATCCTAGAGGTACCACTGTAATCAGTGCAGCTGGAAAAGATCACAGAGACATCTGGACCCCTAGGAGATCAGACACAAGCTAGATAACTAGAAAGACAGGCTTCAGTCAGAGACAGCAAGTACAGGCAGCACTAGAGTTAACCAGATGGCAAAAGGCAAGAGCAAGAATGTAAGCAACAGAAACCAAAGTTACATGGCATCATCAGAACCCAGCTCCCCCATCAGAGCAAGCCCTGAACACCCCATCACACCAGAAAAGCAGGAATCAGAATTAAAATCACTTCTCATGATGATGATAGAGGGCTTTAAGAAAGACATAAATAACACTCTCAAAGAACTTAAGGAGAACACTGATAGACAGATAGAAACCCTTAAAGAGGAAACACAAAAATCCCTTAAGGAATTTCAAGAAAATGCAACCAAACGGGAAAAGGAATTAAACAGAACCATGCAGGATCTAAAAATGGAAGTAGAAACAATAAAGAAATCACAAAGGGACAATACCCTGGAGATAGAAAACCTAAAAAAAAAGATCAGGAGTCATAGACACAAGTATCACCAACAGAATTCAAGAGATAGAAGAGAGAATCTCATGTGCAGAAGATACCATGGAAAACATTGACACAACTGTCAAAGAAAATGCAAAATACAAAAAGTTACTAACCCAAAATATACAAGAAATCCAAGACACAATGAGAAGGCCAAACCTAAGGATAATAGGTATAGATGAGGGGGAAGACTCCCAACTAAAAGGACCAGTAAATATCCTCAACAAAATTATAGAGGAAAACTTCCCTAACCTAAAGAAAGAGATGTCCATAAATATACAAGAAGCTTACAGAACTCCAAATAGTTTAGACCAGAAAAGAAATACTTCCCGCCATATAATAGTCAAAACATCAAATGTACAAAACAAAGAAAAAATACTAAAAGCAGTAAGGGAAAAAGGCAAAGTAACATATAAAGGCAGACCCATAAGAATTATACCAGACTTCTCACCAGAGACCATAAAAGCCAGAAGATCCTGGACCGATATCATACAGACCCTAAGAGAACACAAATGCCAGCCCAGACTACTATACCCAGCAAAACTGTCAATCATTATTGATGGAGAAACCAAAATATTCCATGACAAATCCAAATTTACACAGTGTCTCAACACAAATCCAGCACTTCAAAGAATAATTGGTGGAAAACTCCAACACAAGGAGGGAAACTACAACCTAGAAAAAGCAAGAAAGTAATGTTCCAAAAACCCCAAAAGAAGATAGTTACACAAACATATCTCCACGGATGTTAGCCCAAAAGCTTGGATTATTGAAGACTCAACCCACAGACCACATGAAGCTCATGAAGAAGGACGACCAAGAGGGGATGCCTCAGTTCTACTTAGAACGAGAAATAAAAATGCTCAAGGGAGCATATAGGGAAACAAAACATGGAACAGAAACTGAAGGAGGGGTCATCAGGAGACCTTTCCACCTGGGTATTCACCCCATGTACAGCCACCTAATCTAAACACTGTTGTGGATGGCTGGAAGTGCATAATGTGAGGAACATGATATAGCTGTCTCCTTAGAGGTCAGCCAAAGACTAAAACACTCAGAGGACAATGTTCACAATTAACCACTGATATGATCAGGGGTTTCCCAATGGAGAACTTAGTGAGAGGACTGAAGGAGCAGAAAGGGTTATTGACCCCAGGTGGAAAGCAACAATACCAAACAACCAGAGCCCCCCAGGGTCTAAACCACCAGCCTGGGAACACATAGGGAAGGACCCAAGACTCCAGAGGTATATGTAGGGGAGGATGGCCCTGTCGAACATAGGTGGGAGAGGAGTTTCTTGGTCCCATAAAAAAAAAAATGAATGAAAAATGAATGAATGAACACACAGTGGGGGGGGGATGTGAGGGCGGGGAGGGGATGGTGAGGGGGTAGGTGTGGTCACTGCCTCATAGAAGCATGAGGGGGGGTGATGGGATAGGTTTCTGGGTGGTGGGAGGAAGTAGGCTAATGGGATAAAATCTGAAACGTAAATACTACAACCAATTTTAAGAAGCGGGGGGAAAAAAAGTCTTCAGAACCAACATCTTTAAAAAAAAATGTCAGCCCCCTGGGGGTGGGGAATTTTTTTTTTCTTGATACTAAAACTTGTTCTGAGAATTGTATATTGCAGAATATAGCCTTGGTGTATCTACTCATCAAGCATACTGAGCAGACCTGCCCAAACCTCTGATGTCCTGGAATTCCATCTGGATTCAGTGAAGACACAGCATCAGAGGCTTATCAACTTACTCTCCCCCCCACCCCTCTTCTAAAATCTCAACGCTCTTAATCAGCTTGACGAAGTTAAAGAAGAGTCAGCGCCCCTATTCCCTGAGCTTGGGGACTAATGTGGTTAATAATGGTCTGTCTTTCTAGGGACAAGTAGTGGTTTTGTTGGAACAGGGGGGATTAGCTAGGACTTACTGCATAGCCATAACCTACTGGTAGAAATCTGTATAATTATTATCAAGATGAAGTTATAAATTCTTAAAGGGTACAAAATTTACTTTGATCTCAAATTTAAGGTTTTCATTGGTATGAGGCTCTTATTAATATAAAAATGAGATGAATATTGATACTCTCATGGGCATTGTGCCTGTATAACACATTTAGGAATACAATGCCTAGACCCAGCCCTTTTTTAACTTTTTTAACTGATTTGGGACAGTTAACCTATGAGTTAAGGGACTATAGCAAATTCATATTTTTGAGTTTATTGTTAGGGTGCTTTCCATATTTTACTTAGAAATAGCTGAGAGGAGTTAACAGAAAACAGTCCAGGTTACCTTACATGGATAGTTGGTTTTCAAAACACCAGAAGTCCATAGAACTGATGCTACAAATATTTATATATTAATGTTCATATTGATTAGAGACCTGTCTGCTCCTGACAGCTTCCTGTCGTGGATTCTAAGAAGAAATTGAGCATCCTTGGAGTTACTCCAGTTGTGTGGTAACAGCCACTAGGCAAGAATTGCCTCTCTACATCTACAGACAAATTACTGTCCAGAAAAGGACACACATGCAGAATAGTCGACTGATTCTATCTGCCTAGACAGAGTAATCAGTCCTTAATAATCCTGCATCACCAAGGTCTGTCAGATGATTCTGGGCTAGAAGGCTGAAGATTTGATGCTCCAACGTTTGGTAGTATAGGGGCTTTTCAGGTGTTCAGAGGTCTCTATAAATTGGCTAAGTTTTAGAAGCTATGCTTTGTGCTTCCCACAATTATAGTTAACTCAGTCATTCTGGATTTCTGACGGGGTTGAAAACTTATAGCTATTTACCGTAAGAGAAAAGATTTGAGTGGATGGTCGTCAGCTGACATTCATCCTAAAGCCAGGTTCAGAACTAAATGTTTTAGTTAGGATAGATGACAGAGGTGCTGGTTAGTCAACAAAATGATGGACTGGGTACTAGGACTATCTTGTACCTCACTGGTACAAATTGGCATAATTATGCTCTAATTGTATTTTGAGAGAAAAGTTTCATTTTAACAGGAAGGGTGATGTGTAGGAGGAGCTAAGGTAGGAGGAGTACTGAGAGGAAGAAAAGGAGTAAGAAGAGGAGGAGAAGGATAGGAGAAGCTAGGTGATGAAAGAGAGAAAGAGGGGGGAGACAGGGAGGCAGATATTCATGTATCTCCACCAGTAAAAGATAGTTGTTATATCTAGGTCGGGCAGTGGGTTACACCTCTGATTGAACAATCCCAAACTTATAACGCTTATGATTAACATTATTTAAAAAAAATGTATAAATGCAAAAAGGAAAAGGGGGCATGGGATAGGGGTTTTCTAAGGGGGGGGAATGGGGAAAGGGGATGGCATCTGAAGTGTAAATAAAATATCTAATTAAAAAAAGAAAAAAAAAGAGTTGTTTTTCAGATACAGTAGAATCCATCTATTCTTTCCATTCATATTTTATGTTATACACCTTGAAATATGGTTAATGTTATCAAGTCTAAAATGTGGATTTTGTGGTTGTGGTATAATAAGGCCATATTTTGACAAACTAACAGTCAAAAAGTTTATAACAAACTGAATAATTTCATCTACTGCCCTTGACAAAAATATCCAGCTTAGAGTACTGCCTACAGAGGAGCTTAAGGGGGATTTGCTGGAACACCATGGGCTTTTCTAGCCTTTTTAATGGGTAGCTCAAATGCCATCCTAGTACAGAACATATGTACTTCTAATAGTGATGACCAGTTTCTCTTTAATTGGCTGATTAGATAGCCGAGATCACGTGTATCAGTCAAGGTTGTAGAGAGTTTGGACATATATCAGTTGGAAAGGTAAGTCTGCAGGCTCATTAAATAATTTTCATAGTTTTCTTTGAAAAAAAGATACTGTGTTAGAAATTGGATCTTGGAGGTATTTGATTCTATTTTTCTTATTCTAAAATTTAATTTCTTAATTCAATCTGATATGACAATGCTCTTTCTTTCATATTGAAAGTCAACATGATTTTTTCATTAATTTTTAAAGGCAGCACTGTCATTTCCTAGGTTAATTTTAAATCTGTGAGAACAAGTGATGATCGGCCTTCTCAATTCTTTGTACCACAAGGCCAGCTGAAAGTTCACATTTTAGATATCCTCTTAACCAGAGAAGACCATTATCCCGACTTTCAGCGTTCCTCACTTGCCTATAATTCTTTGTGTAGGGTTGAGGCCTCCTCGTTTTCTCACATAAATGGTCGGCCCTGAAAACACCTACAAGTGTTGTGATCCATGACTTCATGAAGACTGATTAGTTAGCTAAGTTTCCAGCACCAGGCCTGTTTTCCCTCTGATAGATGGCTTTAAGACCAATTAGAAATAAGCTTTTGTGGAATCTGACATTGGCCAAGGACAAGGAAATGGGCTTCAGGCAGGAATCTGACATTAGGTTAGAACAAACAAGTAATTTCAGGCAGGAATCTAAATCTTAGTGTAGAACAAAGAAGTAGGCTTCAGACATGAAAATG